>NC_090247.1:75376570-75383131 GCF_037325665.1 Littorina saxatilis
ACCATTTAAAAGCTTTAAGTAAAGGTTCATAAGTTGCAAGAAAGTAATGAAGTCGAATAGAAATTAATTTAGTTGAAGCGCACAATTCTTTTGTTTTGCGTTTCAGGTCGGCAGAACGGGCGAAACGGGTTTGGGACCCATTTGGCTTACTCGATTCAGAATTGATTCCACGTTGTTTTTCTCGAACGTGTGTAATTAGGCTTATTGACAGAGAAGCAAATCTTAGGGAACAAATATGTAGGTTTAGATTTAACCATTTGCTCCCTATTTGAAATGTATCTACGTGATAAACTGTTTTGCGAGTGTGTTTGCATGGATGAACTTAAACTGGTATGGGTGAGAGGAAAACGCGACCGACACGTCTGTCACCGCCGATTGATTGCATTTTGAAGGAATATGACTGGATTACGGAAAAATATGTGGACTTACTGCAGAGCCAGGCAAAAGAGTAGACTTGCTCGCAAAACACGTGAAACAGCCGATGTTTGATAGCTGAAGGCGCACACCGGCAAAACACACTACCGACAGATTCTCAAAAGTCGTCTGCTAACGATGCAAGGGGAGGGTACTCGTGTTTTTGTTTTGGTTCGCTAGCATCTGGTTATCTTGTAAGTTGAATGTTCGTTTTTTTCGACCTGCATTGCTTTCATAATGAAAGAAACTTTTGCTTATTGCATCTCATACATCAGATCAGTTCTGAGATTCATTTTTGCGTGCAACTGATATAGTTTTCTGAGCCGTGCAATACGATTTTAGAACTTCATACAAATGTGTCACATTGTTCGGCGCGAGCGAGGTCAAAGGTCGGGAGGAAAGTAGTCCTTTGCCCAAATCGGAATCTGCACTATCATATATTTTTTGGAGTCCATGATGTATTTATTGAGCTATAAAAATACAACATATATACCCATACTGAAGTAACAGAGACAAAGAAGGGAGGTCATGGGATATATGTATATATAGCGCGTATATGCAGGGTTTAATCCTGCTTAAAGCGCTGTACAATCATTGCAAGAAAAAAACCATAACATTATTTTCAGTGCAATCACACACATATCAATGAATAACACATTGCACTATAAAATAACATCATACACACACGCGCGGACACACACACGCACTATATTTTTTCTACAACCCGAAACACTGAGAGCCTCGATCATTGATGCACGCTATGACGTAACACGAAACCTTGGTCAAATTGTAGCCTTGTATTCCATGCGAATGACGATTGACGTTACTGGGGCTCTTGAAGGAAAAATAAACCAGCATCTTTTGTGCCGGTGTAACACGAGAAAATTACTCCCACGAGATTTTTACTCCGGAGTAAACATTTCGTACGAACAAGTTACTCCCTTTACGAAAAAAGCACTTCCCCATTGCACGAGAAAATTACTCCCCAAGGCAAGTGAGTTCCGAGTAAACATTTCGTACAAAAATGTTACTCCCCTGACGAATAAATAACGAATAAATTACTTCACCCCAACACGAGCAATTTAACCTCCCATGCCAGGTGTACGAAATTTTTACTCCCTTGTCCCCTGTAGTCTTGGTGGTGGAAGGGGTGGAAGGAGGGTAGCGCGACATTCGTGTGCGCGAGATCACTTATTGGCATTATCCCTTCGCCCGCATCCCATTTTTGCGTACGAGATTTTTACTGGAAGTAAAAAAAATGGGGAGTAAAAATTTCGTGGAGGGAGTAATTTTTTCGTGCCTTGGAGAGTTCTTTTCTCGTACGAAAATTGTACTCGGAGTAAGAATTTCGTTCCAAGATGGCGGACTGTTGACTTCGATGTGTGTAGGGCTCCAGCAAAAGTGACTGTGGTGTGTGTCTGCCTATCATGTGAGGTGTATTCTTCGACAAGCCGACTGCTAACGGTTTGCTTTATTACCCGACATCAATATGGTATGTTGAGACCTTGTGTTTGACTTGCAAGCTGCTGACTTTTCTGTTCGATACAATGAATGACAATGAATGACATTGCATGTTTGACTCAGCTACAGCGACAGTTACCTGCAGTTACCTGTATAAGCACGCGCACGTGAATCTCTCTTTTTACCTGCTGTGACCGTATTGCGCTGTGCTGTGCCAGCTTCAGCAGTCCGTGACTTCAGCGTCACAGTGGTTAGGACAGGCACATGAAATGCTTATGACATTCACTTTGCAGAACCTCTTTTGAGTCTCTTGAGTCTTGAGTCACTTGAACACACATCAGAAATCAGATGTCTGAATCATCCGAGTCGTCAAAAAGAGGTAGGGCTGCGGTGTCGCCAATGACCGAGGAAGTAGGCAAACGGCCGTGTTTGGACCTTGACGACAGTTACACGCAGGCGTTTGATAATACGACAATCATCGAGTCCAACGATCCCCTGCACAGCACCGCCATCGAGGCGTCACCACTAGGCTGCAGCACCCTAGACACAGGGGCAGTGAAGGAAGGACTCCGTGAAGCCCTTTCTGATCCAGGAATCATACGACTGCTCACCGAGGCTGTTGTGGCCCCCCTATAATGGCACAGATAAAGTCCCTGCGCGAGACTGTTGCCCAGAAGGACAGGGAGATAGGTGACCTTCACGCCAGGGTAGACTCGCTGGAGCAGTACTCAAGAAGGAATTCCGTGAGGATCAGTGGCATCAAAGTGAAAGAAAATGAATCCACTGATGACATTGTAAAGAAACTCAGCGCCGAGATAGGAGTTAAGGTGACTGACGAGATGATCGACAGGTCCCATCGGGTCGGTAGGCCCGACGAGCAAGAGCGAGCGATCCTGGTCAAGTTTACGTCCTATTGGCATAAGAGATCGCTGATGGCAGCACGTCGGCTGTTAAAGAAGAAGACCGCAACGAGCCTTGGATTCTCTCCTTCCCGTCCCCGATCGGCGGCAGAGGCTGTGTCAGGACCAGCTAACGGCATTTTCATTAATGATGACCTGACCAGCCAACGCGCCAGACTGGCCGCCAGGGCCCGCCGCCTGAAGGGGGGGAAAAAGGATACAGGATACATGGGTCTGGGACGGGGACATCTTCGTTAAGAAAAATGATTCTGTCTCAAGAATCACCACAGATTCAGAGCTTGACAAGTTACAGTAGTGCAACATCGTGGTGGTATGTTAAACTGCTGTCCTGTTCAGCTAGTGATGTGTCGTTAGCCGTGAAAGTACTATAAACATCCTGTGTTGTGTATCCCGACGTCTCAAGCCAAGTTACAAAACGTCGACCATTATAACATTATTCCTACTCCCCCACTCATCGCTGAAACTCAACCGTATACACGTCTAATCGTGGGTGAGAGAGTTCGTGTGTGTGTGTGTGGGTGTGTGTGTGTGTGTGGGTGGGTGGGTGTGTGTGTGTGTGTGTGTGTGTGTGTTTTGGGTGCTTGTGCGTGTTTGTGTGTTATTTACAATGAAGAAGAATATACGGTCAATTGAACGACTCTTAAACTCACAATGTGTCGTGATATGACAATAAGTGCTTCCGCATGTGCCTGTGCCTATTTTGCTTTGCCTTGTGTGAAACCACAGTTCTGTTATTAGTGTACCCGGTTTAAGGCACAGTGCAGCTCACAGCCTTCGTTTTGCGTTTTTGTTGCATGTGTGTGTGTGCATTTACAGTTCAAATGGTAGTACTTCTATGGTAGTAAAACAAACCCAAAACAAGAGGCGAAGCCTTCAAGGCTCACGTACGAAATAGACAAACAGTAACACAAACTCAATCACTCCGTCACACATACACACACACACACAGTAAGCATAGGTGACACTGTGCAAGAAAGCGAGACACTAGATCTAGATCTGTCTGTCTGCATGTAGCCTACTTACAGGGACACGACTAAGAGTAATACCGAATAGTCTGGACTCGCAACGAAATATACAAACAAATGACAATGAACAACGCTTCGACCTAATGGTCTTCAACAGGTTAAAAAAAAATGAAAACAACAATACAAATATCAAAACGACTTATCAGAGAAGATGATGTCCTCCAAGCGCAAAAGAAGGGGGAAAGGGAGATAAATCAAAAAGAAAAATGAGCAATGAAAAATGAAACCAAAACGAAACAAACCAGAATAATAACGCTTGAAGGGCCTGAAGTTGAAAGAAAGAGAGAGAGAGAGAGAGAGAGAGAGAGAGAGAGAGAGAGAGAGAGAGAGAGAGAGAGAGAGAGAGAGAGAGAGAGAGAGAGAGAGAGAGAGAGTCAACAATCTACGACACGACTGCCAACTAGTCTCGGCCCGCTCAAAAAACAATGACCGAGACTTTCAGTAATTCCTTCGCGTGATGTCTAACCCTCTTACGCCATAATGTGACGTCTTCAAATGACGAAATGTTAAAGTTTCTACCACAGACATACACACGCACATACGCACGCACGCACGCACGCACAGACAGACAAAGTTACGATCGCATAGGCTACACTTACGTGAGCCAACTACCCAACGACGACATCTCTCTGTGAAGCTCGACAGTTTCTTGTTCACGCGAGTGCATAAATTAACCTAGTTATTACGTGGTGTTTGGTCGGAGTTCGATTCAACTGAGTGATTCCGGCCTCCATTTTGTTTTACACAAACTCATGATGACGTCTGACATAGTTTGCTAGTGACGTGTCTTTTTGTGCATGATGTGGTGATCTACCTGATCTAAATTTAGATCCAAAAATAGGTCAAGACCAGCCGGGTCCGAGTACGAAATTAGTTCGTAAAAAAATCGCAGTTCTTGACTCTTTGGGTGCAAGTCAATGAAACTTGGTAGTTCTTCTAACGGATAGCTGCCTGAGGTATGACTAAAAGCCCCAGGGGCTCCGTGCACCTGGATTTGACAAGTTCAGTACCTTTAAGACATGTACGCCCGCTGCTGTGACTTATTCGTCCCGCTACTGTTTAAGTGCAAATTATGTCCAGTATTCGATGATCGGACACACCTTCAAATCGAATGTTTATCAAAGTGTGCTACTGAAGAACATTGGTTATACTTGCCACATGTATTTGGCTCGTTCATGGCTGACTTGTGCCCTTTTCTGTGACTGCGATGACACTGCGTAAGAGTCATTTGTCGATGACAGCACCGAGTGTGGTATCAGAACCAAATGCTATCACGATCTGCGAAAGGTTAATGCCTCGGGTGATTGTATTGTATGATGATGCGGTGCAGAAACGTAGGCAAGTGTGAGTGTGAGTGCGTGTGTATGTGTTTGTGTATGTGTGGGGTGTGCGTGCGCGCAAGCGTGATTGCGTGTGTTCACGCGGGCGGGCGCGCGCGCGCGCGCGCGTGTGTGTGTGTGTGTGTGTGTGTGTGTGTGTGTGTGTGTGTGTCTGTCTGTCTGTCTGTCTGTCTGTCTGTCTGTCTGTCTGTCTGTCTGTCTGTCTGTCTGTTGTTAGGTATTAGCATGACGTTCTGGTTTAGCTAATTACACACAGTGCCTTTAAGTCTAACAGACCTCATTTCACGGTCAGAAATGCACTAACTGTTTTATCTCGATTGTTATGAATGCCACTACTCTCTCTCTCTACTTGCAACCTTGCCCTGTGAACTGTAAAATGTTAACCCTCTATGCATTTCCATTGTAAATTGTTGATATGTAACACTGTTGTTATTCAGTAAGATAGCATCTGCATTTGTATTCTACTGTCTATGTGTATTATAACATATCTAGATGACTGCGGTTCACTCGTTGAATATAAAAGATGCAGGAATTCACAGCACATTTAAATATTTAAATATTGCTGCATCGCAATACAAGAAGAAGTATAATATTTGCGTTTATTTACACAATCGTATGATTCACACTTTAATGAGAGTTGTGCGATCCCGGTCCATTGTTGTTGGTTGTTATGATTATCTTCTGGCGCCCTCTTTCTTGCCAACATCCAACAAACTCGTTAACTTTTATTGTTGATACACCGTATGATATGTATTAATTACAAATGCACAAAAACATTCGGCAGATACTCTTGATTTTAAGAACTTTATTTGATGAGCCACCATTTCGATTCCTAATGTTCTTCTGGTTATAATTGTGTTGTCCACCATCATGAAAACTTGTGTAACTTAGCATTGTTATGGTCACGTCAAATAAGCATCTGCTTGAGTTCGTGTCCTAGCTGCATTTTTGTCAATTGTTTCATGTCATGTATTTTGAATAAAATTGTGTTTAAACCAAGAATTTCGTACGAAATAGTTACTCCGGAGAAAATTTTTCGTGTAGTAAAAATTTCGTGTTACACCGGAGAAGTCAAGTTTACCTGAGGTGCGTTGCATAGATCTATAGAGCGTTTCGATCTGTTCGCGAAGAGACAAACAGTTTTCATGTTGTAGGAAACGCTATGTTCGCGGCGAACTGTTCGCGGCGAACTCAATTCTACCCTCTCTACCTATTTTCAAGTAAATGGACCCATCTCTTCGCTGACAGACGAGTCAATGCATGTATATTGGGGGCGATCATCCGAACAGTCGCTTTGTACTTGGAACAGCCCTCCCTACCCGCACTGACAAAAGTAGACGAGTCCAATCGCTTACAGCTCAGTCCATGAGTACATTTTAGGGGTGACGGTATGCAGTGGCC
>NC_090247.1:75383331-75423331 GCF_037325665.1 Littorina saxatilis
CACGGATATCGACAGTTTACATCGATAGAAGGGAAGTAACTCATTTTTGACCTGAGTTCAGAATGGGTCCAAAAAGTGTTCGAGACAATCTGCAAAATTAATTCTTTAAAAATTGCTCGCTCTTTACGTAGGGCACCTAGGATGTTCCCGTTTGGTGAGCGTTCAAATGGAAGGGTGTTTGTACTGTGTGTAAAAGCCTGACAGTATCTGTGATGGTTTACGGGAGGCTTACTGTCCGGGCGTGATTTCCGGTATCATATTCATAACAGCCGTCCTGGCCAGCACCAAAACGAGGCGCAATTGTTGTTAAGGAGAAGTCCACGAAAATAAATTCTTTGAAAATTTCTCACGCTCGACAGAAAGCAGCCAGGATGTTCCCGTTCGGTGAGCGTTCAAATGGAAGTATGCTTGTACTGTATGTAGACGCTCGGGGAGCTCTGTGATGGTTTACGGGAGGCTTACTGTGCCTTTAAATTTTCGAAATCAATTTAAAAACACTTTCATCTTATTCCTTGTCGGTTCCTGATTCCAAAAACATATAGATATGATATGTTTGGATTAAAAACACGCTCAGAAAGTTAAAACGAAGAGAGGTACAGAAAAGCGTGCTATCCTTCTCAGCGCAACTACTACCCCGCTCTTCTTGTCAATTCCACTGCCTTTGCCACGAGCGGTGGACTGACGATGCTACGAGTATACGGTCTTGCTGAAAAATTGCATTGCGTTCAGTTTCATTCTGTGAGTTCGACAGCTTGACTAAATTTTGTATTTTCGCCTTACGCGACTTGTTCTTCTTTGTTTCTGTTTTTCGACGGCATAATTGGATGACCAAGCAGGCACGGCTACCTACTAAAGCCGTGTTGAGGCAGGCTTTGTTTAGGGATCTTTCTATCCCCCCCCCTCCCTATGTGAGGAGAGTAGTTAGGGTACCCACAGTCTTTGGTGGTAAGCCTTCAGTTTGTGTGCGTCACTTATGTGCGTGTTTTTTGTTGTGTGTTTTTTCCACTTAAAATAAAAGTAGATTTGTTTAACATTCTGTATTCATATATGTATGCAATTGATTATTATTTTATATCAAAATGAGTGAGTGTCTTTTTATGAACAAAAAAGTGTTCCTTGTTAATGAAACAGGTATCTTGGCTCTTCTTGCCGTTTTCTAAATTAGGGGGTATCGATAGTATAAGTTTATTTCTGCCATTAAAAAAATGATAAAGAAGTACTTATCTGTTTTTATCTTGTACACACATAAATACACTTTCAAAACATGTGACTTTTGTTAGTGTATGGAGACCTTGAAATGTGAAAAAAAACATTTCGCCGGCCGGTTTAGGTGAAAATGGCGTTCTGATCAAGGACATCTGCATGCAAACATATAGACAGCCTCAGGCAAGGAACTTTGTTGTGAAAATCTGTTATATGTTTAAACTTTATGTAAATCATTTAGTATTAGTGGTTTTCTGTCTTCTTTCTGGAGTCAGGCTTGCATCAAGTTTGTTTGATAGATTTTCACGTTTTGGGGGCAACTTTCGTTTCGCTTGATTTTCTATGGAAAAAAAGACTCTGCGTATAATTTTTTTCTTTGTTTTGTGCGGTACTGATCCTAATTAATTACAATAACATCCATGTTCACAGTATTTCACAGTTTTATGTTTGACTGGAAGTGTGAGAAAATGGGAAATGGCTGAAATCAATACCGTGAAACCTGCCAGTAAGCGAGAGTTGCACGGAATCTTTTCTCCTGGTTAGGGTTAGGGTTAGGGTTAGGGCTAACCCCTGTGAAAGATGGTTTTAATCCGAAAAGTGTACCAGACTGCCAAGTTAAATGCCTTTTAGGGCATAGAAAGTATGGAATGACACGGAATATTTTGTATACAGTCAAACACGCTTAAGCCGGACTCGCCCGGGGAATGAAAAATCGTTTCGCTTATCCGAGTTTGTGCATATCCGAGTTCGGATAAGCCAAACCTTTTCCCAGAAATTACCCTGCAGTTCGGCTTAAGCGAGTTTTTTTCAGGATAAGTTGTAAAATCACTTGGAATCTCTCTCTCTCTCTCTTTTTAATTTTTTTATTATTTTTTATTATTCATATTATTTTGTTCTTTGTTTTATGTGTGTATTATAGTAGGGACTAGCTGTAAGAAAGGACCATATGGACCTAATGCCATCATCCCTCGGTAATAAAGTTTTCGAGTTCGAGTTCTCTCTCTCTCTCTCTCTCTCTCTCTCTCTCTCTCTCTCTCTCTCTCTCTCTCTCTCTCTCTCTCTCTCTCTCTCTCTCTCTCTGTGTCTCTGTGCGTGGTGTGTGTGTGTGTGTGTGAGTGTGTGTGTGTATATATATATATGTGTGTGTGTGTGTGTGTGTGTGTGTGTGTGTGTGTGTGTGTGTGTTTAAATGAATGAGATCATAACAGTGACAAACTACACGTGTTTTCTTCAGTGGAGCTTTATTAATAGGCCTACCTCAAAGCCAACTGTAAAAATAAATGGTGAAAACCGTGACACATCTCAAAAACAAAGGGCCAAAGATTCCACAAGCAACTACGCTTTTGTTAAAAGGATTCCAAGTAATGTTTAATGAAACCCTCTCCATTAAAGAAAGAAAAGAAACAAAATAAGACAATTTGTCTCTGTGGTCATAAATCAAGATTAAATCTCCGTAAACATAGATTGTAGGCAAGTGTTTTGTTTCGCTGCATGTTTATTGTGGTTTGATCTTCACCACTCGCCCAAAATGAGCACATACATTCCTCCGGTAGATTTGCTCTTCACAAAGATCTCTTCCTTCGATTGGAAAAAGAAGTTTGTATGAAAGCCACTCGTGTTTGAACACTGCAACAGTTGTTTGGAACATGCTGGCAGCCGCAAGGATTTCAACGTCGCATCACGTAACACGTGTATTTCTTGGTCAATGTGGCACACGTCATCAGTTTCCCCGCATACTCAAAAACAGGTGACGTGTTCGTTTCCGTAGGATAATTATAGCCGTGACGAAATATGTTTATCTTCCTGACGTGTTTTTCAAGGAAAAATAAAAAAAATGTCTCTCTCACACTGTTTAGAGTTTGGCTTATCTGTCAAAATCACGTTTAAGATGTCCGTGTTTGAGTTAGCTTTTTTTGACAGAGTTTGGCTTGTCCGAATTACAAATAGTCTTACGAAGAGGGGGGTCTGGCGGGGAATTGGTTTTGGTTTGAGATATCCGAGTTTTTTGCTTAAGCGTGTTTTGTTTAGGCGAGTGCGGCTGTATTTTGATATGGGTACTAAAAATGTCGCAGTAATTTGTTTGCTGAGTTTAGTTAGAGAGCCCAGTTAAATGCCTTTTAGGACATAGAAAGTATGGTCTGACACCGAATATTTTGTTTATTTTGATATGAGTATTTAAAATGTCGCAGTAATTTTATTTCTGAGTTATGTTTGAAATGTTCTCAACGTGCGGAACTAGGTAAACATGTATGCATTAGCAAGCACTCTGAGCTCTCTTTCTTTCTGTGTGTGTGTGTGTGTGTGTGTGTGTGTGTGTGTGTGTGTGTGTGTACGTGTCTCTGTTTATGTGCGTGCGTGCGCGCGCATGTGTGTGTGTGTGCGTGCGCGCGCATGTGTGTGTGTGTGTGTGTGTGTGTGCGTGTGTGCGTGTGTGTGCGCGCGCTTGCGTGTGTGTGTGTGTGTGTGTGTGTGTGTGTGTGTGTGTGTGTGTGTGTGTGCCTGCGCGCGCGTGTGTGTGTGTGTGTGTGTGTGTGCGTGTGTGCGTGTGTGTGCGCGCGCTTGCGTGTGTGTGTGTGTGTGTGTGTGTGTGTGTGTGTGTGTGTGTGTGTGCGTGTTTGATTTGGAGCCAGCCAGAAACTGGCATGATGATCGATGTTGCAGGTGTGGCGTGTTTGTGAAGACAGAACAGTCAAGCCTGGTCCTGTCCTACTCAACACCAGCGTGTTTCACGTGCATTTTAAAAGAAGAGAGGCCCACTACATCAAAGGCTACGAAAAAGACGACTGCACATTCAGAGTCTTATTTTCCTTCCACCAGGTAACACAGTATAAAACAGCCTCCCATCTCCTGTAACCCAGCATGTCAGCAAAATCAGATCCTTCAAGGCTTTGACACGGAGTGCGCGCATCCATCAACCTAAAGGACATACCACAATTCAACTGTGTTTTGTGTTGTGCTGGACATTTTTGTTAAATGAATTCTGTTTCCCAGTGTCGCCAGGCAACTTTGGCCATTTTGTGTTTGGCTTCCATCTTTGTTAATGTCATGTCATGAGTTGCTGCTTGCTCTGTGACTGCCTCTTTTGCTGCTCTGTCAGCCATATCATTGCCTCTGATCCCTGTGTGTGAGGGGATGAACATGAGGGTCAGTTCTGTTCCAGAAGCAGTTATTTGGTGACAGAGGAACAATATTTCTGCCTGAAACTCTTCCCGGTTTCTTATAGTTGCATGCTCTTAAGATGGCGTATATTTCTGCAGTAAATATGGAGACATCCTTGTTCAGTGTAATTGTTGTGGTTATTTTGAGGTCAGGTATGACCAAAGCACAGCCAGCATGGTCATCGTTTTGTTTTGAGCCGTCGGTAAATATTTGTATGTGATCTCTGTAACTGTTTCAAATTATTTCTCTTACCAGTGATGAGACAAGTACAGGGTTTCCCCCGAAATCGGCGCATGCTGCCTAAATGGCGGGGTAAAAACGGTCATACACGTAAAAATCCACTCGTGCTAAAAACATGAGTGAACGTGGGAGTCTAAGCCCATAAACGAAGAAGAAGAAGAAGAAGAACAAGAAGAACAAGAAGAACAAGAAGAACAAGAAGAACAAGAAGAACAAGAAGAAGAAGAGTGTTATCTTTCTTTGTTACGCCCAGATCATGATCAGGGATGATGATGGTAGGTTCCTTGAACCGAAAGGGAAAAGGGTGAACGGGAACTTGGGCCATCCTACTTGGGTTTACCTCACTTTCTTGAAATATGGGTTGAACATACGGGATCGTCGCTTCGTATATTTTGGGAGTTTTTCTTTTTTTCAGATTTTGATAAGGGGCCGAGGTTATTGTGTCAAAATCAGCAGTGAGCTCTTCGTTCACAGTATTATCAATGGTACTGGCTCTTGATACATACTGGGCCAATTTGAGTCCTTTCTCTTTATCGAGGGGCAGCCAGCCAGCCTCTTGATACACTAGTTTGTTTATGGAGTGCTTTGGGAGATCAAAGATGATTTTGAGTGCAGCCATTTTGGCTCTCTCCAATAATTTTAGATCCGATTTTGATGCAGCAAAGAATGCTTCTTTACCAAACGTTAAACGGGATCGTATTATGGCTTTTATAATGTGAAGCAGGCTGTCTTTATTTGATGCCCAGGTCTCTCGTTTTAACACTTTGAGGAGACTTAGTGCTTTTGGGGATAGCTGACAAGGTTCTTAATATGTGGTCCCCATGTTAGGTTCAGGGTGAAGGTCACGCCGAGGAATTTGACTTGTTTTTTAGGCTCGAGGGGTGTGTTGTTGACGGAGTTTACGTGAACCTTCTTTCTTGTGACAACCTAAACCATTAATGTTGTCTTTTTGGCGTTGATTTTAAAGCCGCTTGTGAACAAATAATTGACTATTTTATCCACTGCGTTTTGATATCTCTTTTGGTTGGTTCTGTGTTGAGTTTCTCTTGGTTTGTGGTGTGATCACAGAGCCAGGTCGTCCGCATACAGTGAAATCACTGTTCCATCCGTCCTTGCTTTGTGAATGTCATGCAGCATGATGCTGAACAATGTCGGGGCAACGACACTACCCGGAGTGTGTGTGCTGTGGATACTTCACTGCCTACTCGAACTTCTAGCGTTCTTTCGTTTATAAACTCTTTTACGAAGTTATACATTCTTCCTGATATACCTAAGTTTTTCAATTTGTCCAACAATATGGTATGCCAGACCGAGTCGTAGGCACGTTTAAAGTCAAAAAAGGTGGCAAACATGGTTTTATTTCTTGCTCGAGTTTTGTTTGTATGTGGGTGGCTAGTTTAACAATGTTATAAGTTATGTACAGGACCTGGACTTTCTGAAGCCGGCCTGGCAGGTGGGGATAATTCCGTGTTTCTCAAAATAGTTTTCTAGCCTATTCTTAATGGGGTGTGAGAGATATGGGCCTGTAACTAGACGCTAGCTGCTTTGGTTTTCCGTCTTTTGGAATTGCTATCACCAGCGCGCGCTTCTCTCGAGGCATTACGAATCGTGTTGCTTTCCCAACAGGCTTGAAAAAACTTTAGCAGTATGCCAAGGAAGCGATCAGGGAACTGTTGTTTCATTTTATATACAATGGGATCTTTGCCGGTGAACCTGTTTCCCGTTGTTATGCTTTTTACATTTAGTCAAGTTTTGACTAAATGTTTTAACGTAGAGGCTTAGACTTAGACTTAGAACATTTTATTGACATAAAGGGTAAACATTTTAAGCCAAGGGGGTAATCGAGACGAGGGTCGTGGTGTATGTGCGTGCGTGTGTGTGTGTGTGTGTGTGTGTGTGTGTGTGTGTGTGTGTGTGTGTGTGTGTGTAGAGCGATTCAGACAAACTACTGGACCGATCTTTATGAAATTTGACATGAGAGTTCCTGGGTATGATATCCCCAGACGTGTTTTTCATTTTTTTGATAAATGTCTTTGATGACGTCATATCCGGCTTTTCGTGAAAGTTGAGGCGACACTGTCACGCCCTCATTTTTCAACCAAATTGGTTGAAATTTTGGTCAAGTAATCTTCGACAAAGCCCGGACTTTGGTATTGCATTTCAGCTTGGTGGCTTAAAAATTAATTAATGACTTTGGTCATTAAAAATCTGAAAATTGTAAAAAAAATATTTTTTTATAAAACGATCCAAATTTACGTTCATCTTATTTTCCATCATTTGCTGATTCCAAAAACTTATAAATATGTTATATTTGGATTAGAAACAAGCTCTGAAAATTAAATATATAAAAATTATTATCAAAATTAAATATTCGAAATCAATTTAAAAACACTTTCATCTTATTCCTGGTCGGTTCCTGATTTCAAAAACATATAGATATGATTATGTTTGGATTAAAAACACGCTCAGAAAGTTAAAACGAAGAGAGTTACAGCAAAGCGTGCTATCCTTCTCAGCGCAACTACTACCCCGCTCTTCTTGTCAATTTCACTGCCTTTGCCGTGAGCGGTGGACTGACGATGCTACGAATATACGGTCCTGCTGCGTTGCATTGCGTTCAGTTTCATTCTGTGAGTTCGACAGCTACTTGACTAAATGTTGTATTTTTGCCTTACGCGACTTGTTATTGCGTTCTTTTACTCTTGTATGGTTATATGATGATTTATTGAGGCCCAATCTTCGTGAAGTCGGCTTCAGGCTCAATTTAGGAAGATGTTAATACATGAGTCGACAACATATCTTAATTGCCTATTATGAGGGGAAGAAAAGAGACATTTGTTTTCAGATTTCCGCGGCACCTGAGAAAGTTTCCCGTGGTCTGTGGAACTGCTCATCACCCGTCTACCAGGACTTTAAACCCCACCTCCTCTGCAACCTCAAGACAGAGTGCGCTGGCGGCGAAGATGAATCCTCCTGTCCCTACACCCCCTGCGATCACTCAGGTGTGGCAGTGGCGGGCAGGTGTTTCTTTCTCTCCCCGACAGGTGTTCACTCCAACACCTGGTACAACGCCAGCGCCTGGTGCGCTTCTCAAGGAGGGCGTCTCGCTTCGCTGAACAACCCAGAGAAGATGACGTCGGTGAAGTTGCAATTGCGTTTAGACTGGTACCAGAAGATACATTTCTACGTGGGACTCACCACCTCGTCTTCCAAGCTTCCTCTCATGTAATGTTGTGATCGAAGTGTGTCGTGATATTGCTGAAAGCGGTGACGATGACGGCAACGACGACGGGAATGACGACGACGACGATGATGTTGATGACGACGACGACCACTACGATGATGATGATGATGATGATGATGATGATGATGATGATGATGATGATGTTGTTGATGATGCTGACGATGATGTGGATGACGATGACGTGACGACGACGATGACGATGACGATGATGATGATGATGATGATGATGATGATGATGATGATGATGATGATGATGATGATGATGATGATGATGATGGTGATGATGGTGATGAGGATAAGGAGGATCAGAGGGAGGAGGATGTCTACAAGGAGATCTAAATGGTGGACATCCGTTTTGATGTTAGCGTTAAATATCCATTTGAAGGTTTGCTTTGTTCACGTGAGAGTTCGGTTTGTTCACGTGAAAGTTTGGTCTGTCAGACCAGTCAAACAAACCGACAATTTGCCAAAGCTGATGGTCCTGCTTGACCGCTTCCAGAAACTATGTCTCTGTGTACAAGTGGCATTGAAGTACCCTGGGTTACAATTGCATAACAAGTCAATGATTAGCCTTCGCGTCAGTCAATCATGCCGTATCAAACAGCAGTTCCACTCTGGCTCCAACTTGCAGCAGCGCTGAGCGCGTCAGTCAATCATGCCGTATCAAACAGCAGTTCCACTCTGGCTCCAACTTGTAGCAGCGCTGAGCGTCAGTCATTCATGCCGTATCAAACAGCAGTTCCACTCTGGCTCCAACTTACAGCAGCGCTGAGCGTTAGTCAGTCATGCCGTATCAAACAGCAGTTCCACTCTGGCTCCAACTTACAGCAGCGCTGAGCGTCAGTCATTCATGCCGTATCAAACAGCAGTTCCACTCTGGCTCCAACTTACAGCAGCGCTGAGCGTTAGTCAGTCATGCCGTATCAAACAGCAGTTCCACTCTGGCTCCAACTTGCAGCAGCGCTGAGCGTCAGTCATTCATGCCGTATCAAACAGCAGTTCCACTCTGGCTCCAACTTACAGCAGCGCTCAGCGTCAGTCAATCATGCCGTATCAAACATCAGCTCCACTCTGGCTCCAACTTACAGCAGCGCTCAGCGTCAGTCAATCATGCCGTATCAAACAGCAGTTCCACTCTGGCTCCAACTTGCAGCAGCGCTGAGCGTCAGTCAGATAAACCATCAGACTTTCTGTACTTCACGGAGTATTCATGTCCTTGAGCAGCAGCCGCGGAGAGGGGGAGTGGGGGCGAGAACAAAACAAGTCGCGTAAGGCGAAAATACAACATTTAGTCAAGCTGTCAAACTCACAGAACGCAATGCAATTTTTCAGCAAGACCGTATACTCGTAGCATCGTCAGTCCACCGCTCATGACAAAGGCAGTGAAATTGACAAGAAGAGCGGGGTAGTAGTTGCGCTGAGAAGGATAGCACGCTTTTCTGTACCACTCTTCGTTTTAACTTTCTGAGCGTGTTTTTAATCCAAACATATCATATCTATATGTTTTTGGAATTAGGAACCGACAAGGAATAAGATGAAAGTGTTTTTAAATTGATTTGGACAATTTAATTTTGATAATAGTTTTATATTTTTAATTTTCAGAGCTTGTTTTTAATCCAAATATAAGATATTTATATGTTTTTAGAATCACAAAATGGTGAAGATTAAGATGAACGTAAATTTGGATCGTTTTATAATTTTTTTTTTTTTTTTTTACAATTTTTCAGATTTTTAATGACCAAAGTCATTAATTAATGTTTGAGCCTCCAAGCTGAAATGCTATACTGAAGTCTGGCCTTCGTTGAAGATTGATTGCTCAAAATTTCAATCAATTTGATTTAAAAATGAGGGTGTTGCAGTGCCGCCTCAACTTTTACAAAAAGCCGGATATGACGTCATCAAAGGTATTTATCAAAAAAACAAAAACGTTCAAGAATATCATTCTCAGGAACTCTCGTGTAAAATGTCATAAAGATCGGTCCAGTAGTTTGGTCTGAATCGCTCTACACGCACGCACGCACACACACACACACACACACACACACACACACACACACACACACACACACACACACACACAAACACAGCGACCCTCGTCTCGATTCCCCCTCTACGTTAAAACATTTAGTCAAAACTTGACTAAATGTAAAGAGGGGGTGGGTTTGAGGGGTATAGTGAACAGAGGGACAACAGGAGGGTGTGGGTTTGAGGGGTATAGTAATTAACAGAGGGACAAGAGGAGGGTGTGGGTTTGAGGGGTATAGTGAACAGAAGGACAAGAGGAGGGTGTGGGTTTGAGGGGTATGGTGAACAGAGGGACAAGAGGACGGGTGTGGGTTTGAGGGGTATAGTGAACAGAGGGACAAGAGGAGGGTGTGGGTTTGAGGGGTATAGTGAACAGAAGGACAAGAGGAGGGTGTGGGTTTGAGGGGTATGGTGAACAGAGGGACAAGAGGACGGGTGTGGGTTTGAGGGGTATAGTGAACAGAGGGACAAGAGGAGGGTGTGGGTTTGAGGGGTATGGTGAACAGAGGGACAAGAGGAGGGTGTGGGTTTGAGGGGTATGGTGAACAGAGGGACAAGAGGAGGGTGTGGGTTTGAGGGGTATAGTGAACAGAGGGACAAGAGGAGGGTGTGGGTTTGAGGGGTATAGTGAACAGAGGGACAAGAGGAGGGTGTGGGTTTGAGGGGTATAGTGAACAAAGGCACAAGAGGAGGGGGTGGGTTTGAGGTGTATAGTGAACAGAGCGACAAGAGGAGGGTGTGGGTTTGAGGGGTATAGTGAACAGAGGGACAAGAGGAGGGGGTGGGTTTGAAGGGTATAGTGAACAGAGGGACAAGAGGAGGGTGTGGGTTTGAGGGGTATAGTGAACAGAGGGACAAGAGGAGGGTGTGGGTTTGAGGGGTATAGTGAACAGAGGGACAAGAGGAGGGGATGGGTTTGAGGGGTATAGTGAACAGAGGGACAAAAGGAGGGGGTGAGTTTGAGGGGTATAGTGAACAGAGGGACAAGAGGAGGGTGTGGGTTTGAGGGGTATAGTGAACAAAGGCACAAGAGGAGGGGGTGGGTTTGAGGTGTATAGTGAACAGAGCGACAAGAGGAGGGTGTGGGTTTGAGGGTATAGTGAACAGAGGGACAAGAGGACGGGGGTGGGTTTGAGGTGTATAGTAAACAGAGGGACAAGAGGAGGGTGTGGGTTTGAGGGGTATAGTGAACAGAGGGACAAGCTGAGGGGGTGGGTTTGAGGGGTATAGTGAACAAAGGAACTAGAGGAGGGGGTGGGTTTGAGGTGTATAGTGAACAGAGGGACAAGAGGAGGGGGTGGGTTTGAAGGGTATAGTGAACAGAGAGACAAGAGGAGGGTGTGGGTTTGAGGGGTATAGTGAAAATGTCTACTCTTAGCGCTTTACAATACATACATCGACCAAGCATACTATACACGCACAGGCAAAGAAACCGACCAAACATAACCAACAAACTGGAATGGGGAGGGAAAATATTTTACAGTACGGCTACTAACCACAGTAAAGGACAAGTGATTTTCGTACGTAAACATTTTCCATATGAAGTGAACTGCACCCTGAGCACTCAACGCATTGTTGCGATTGAAGTTCATCTGGAGGAGAATAATTTGCACATTGTTAATGTATATGGTCCTAATGCTGAAGATGAAAAAGCTGCATTTTTTCGTGATGTCTATATTTGTAAAGAAAACTCTAATAACGAGATAATCTGCGGGGATTTCAACTGTGTGCTGGCTAATAATTTAGATATTATTAGTGGTAGAAAACATAATGCTAAAGACGTTGAGCTATTTAATAAGACGGTAATTGATTCCAATTTAAATGATGTCTGGAGACTTTCACACGCAGAAGAGAAAGATTTCACATGGTCAACAAAATTTCCATTTATAGCAAGGAGATTAGATTATATGCTTGCCTCCGACTTTGCTCTAAATAAATGTTATGAGTGTGAAAATATCTCGATGGCACACACCGATCACCGACTAATTCGACTGAAGTACTGCATCTCCCCAGTAGAAAGAGGACCCTCCTTTTGGAAATTCAACGACAATCATCTTAATGACCCTGATTTTGTTATAAAAATGAACAGTTTAATTGAGAACTATGTTATCGAAACCGATAATATGGATCCGCAAATAAGATGGGACCTATGTAAAATTAAAATCAGAGAATTTTGTATTGCTTATGGTAAAGAAAAGAAAAGAAAATTAATTTCCGAACGCTCCCTGCTTACGAAAGAGCTTAATGAAACGGACAAAAAACTGGCTTCCAACCCTTATGATGTACACCTTATGACTCACAGAGGCCAAGTTAAACAAAATCTAGAACTCCACGAATTAAATGAGGCAAAAAGCGCCCAAAAGCGATCAAAGGAAAAATATATTGCTGAAGGAGAAAAGAACACAAGATATTTTCTTGGGCTTGAAAAAATGCGAGCCAACATGAAGATCATGGATAAACTGCAAACTGCAGAAGGTAACACAGTCACCGCCCAAAGCGATATCCTACAAGAACAAGTTAAATTCTACAAAAACGTTTTTAAGAAAACCGATGATTTCTCAGAGGCACAGGCTAATACTTTTTTAGGAGAAGCTGATATCCCACAACTGACACGAGAACAAACTGAAGCGTTAGAAAACCCAGTAACTGAACAAGAACTTCTTAAAGCGTTAAAAAGAATGAAAAATGGTTCTTCACCGGGATGTGACGGAGTGACTACAAGTTTTATTAAATTCTTTTGGTCGAGAATAAGAGAGCTACTAGTAGGCTCGATTCAAAGATCCTTTCATGTAGGAGAAATGTCTCCCTCACAAAAAAGAGCTATTATAACCTTAATCCATAAAGGAAAAGACCTCACAAGAGATAACTTGTGTAACTGGAGACCCATCTCCCTTACAAATACAGACTATAAATTATTAGCAAAATGCCTTGCGCTCAGGATGTCGAATGTTATTCCAGCGTCGCGGACGACGCTGGTATCTGTGGTTGGGAAGAACGTGCCTGTGGAGAAATAGTCTCCAAGCCAAAGCGCGCTGACTCTCCAAGCCAAAACAATTTCAAAGCTGAAAAAAATGTACAATTTACGCGAAACGATTAAACACAGCTTTCGGGTGTTTTTTTTAGTCTAAGATGTACATAAATATACCACTCCGACCATAAGGAAAAGAAAACAAGTCGCGTAAGGCGAAAATACAATATTTAGTCAAGTAGCTGTCGAACCCACAGAATGAAACTGAACGCAATGCCATTTTTCAGCAAGACCGTATACTCGTAGCATCGTCAGTCCAGCGCTCATGTCAAAGGCAGTGAAATTGACAAGAAGAGCGGGGTAGTAGTTGCGCTAAGAAGGATAGCACGCTTTTCTGTACCTGTCTTTGTTTTAACTTTCTGAGCGTGTTTTTAATCCAAACATATCATATCTATATGTTTTTGGAATCAGGAACCGACAAGGAATAAGATGAAAGTGTTTTTAAATTGATTTGGACAATTTAATTTTGATAATAATTTTTATATATTTAATTTTCAGAGCTTGTTTTTAATCCAAATATAACATATTTATATGTTTTTGGAATCAGCAAATAATGGAGAATAAGATAAACGTAAATTTGGATCGTTTTATAAATTTTTATTTTTTTTTACAATTTTCAGATTTTTAATGACCAAAGTCATTAATTAATTTTTAAGCCACCAAGCTGAAATGCAATACCGAAGTCCGGGCTTCGTCGAAGATTACTTGACCAAAATTTCAACCAATTTGGTTTAAAAATGAGGGCGTGACAGTGCCGCCTCAACTTTCACGAAAAGCCGGATATGACGTCATCAAAGACATTTATCAAAAAAATGAAAAAAACGTTCGGGGATTTCATACCCAGGAACTCTCATGTCAAATTTCATAAAGATCGGTCCAGTAGTTTAGTCTGAATCGCTCTACACACACACACACACACACACACACACAGACACACAGACACACACACGCACATACACCACGACCCTCAGGGCCGGACTAGGCGAAGAGGAGGGGGGGGTTGCCAGTGGTGGCCCAGGGGGATGTCCCCCCTGGCGGCAGGGGCGGATCAGTTCAGTTTATGGGTGTTTTTTTTCAAAAGTATATTGTGAAGATATGGGTGTGAAGGCGCAAAGCGCCGAGCCGACGGCGCGAAGCGCCTAGCTTGCTAGGGGGGTCCGGGGGCATGCCCCCCCGGAAAATTTTGAAAAAAAGGATGCAAAATGGTGCAATCTGGTGCATTCTGAGGATGATCATTACCAGTTTCAGGCAGCAGATTTTGTCACTGATTAATACCTCAAAAATTGAAACTCAATGTAAAATAAAGAAATGCATACCTCATTCAATATTTTTATTTTTTGGCTGGGGGGGGGTCCGGAAACCCTAGAACCCCCCCCCCCCCTCGTTGTGGGGGTCAGGGGGCGAAGCCCCCTGAAGCTGATGAGTAGGTCATATTATGAGATAGGAAAATGGTCGCTCCTTGCATGAAACGGCATAAAATAAGCAATAATACAAAAAAAATTAAATAAGTAAGGTACATGTTTAGGCTAGGGGGGGGGGGTTGCGCAACCCCCATAACCCCCCCGGTAGTCCGGCCCTGACCCTCGTTTCGATTCCCCCTCGATGTTAAAATATTTAGTCAAAACTTGACTAAATATAAAAAGACACACAAAAAAAAAAGACCGAGAGGAGCCGAGTCAATCCGAGACCAACCGAGAGGACGTGTTTCGCGCCGTTTCGACGTCGTTTGTTCAGATGCGGCCGGTTGGATCAGTTGCGGTCATACAGGGGCGCCTTGCACAAGAAAAGATCTTCAACAATCCCGATCATCATCATGGTACAATAATGTTTTGTGCGCCCCCATGTATGTGTTCTGTGCTAATAATGCACGGTTGTGAAATGTCCGTACACATTTTGTGGCACTGTGTAATTGTTAGTGCATCCTCCTGCGGATGCTTCGTGCTAAAAATGCACTTCCATTAAAATATTGTAGGCCCCTACGCTCATGTCAGTAATATATTTTCAATTGTTTCTGTCAATTTCAAGTGTTTGTTTCCAATTACTTAAGTATCTCCCTGTTGCAATTCCAGGTGATTCATTATGCATGTGCCAATTTGAGGTGTTTAATTCTGATTCCTGTATTTACAGTGTAAAATTAAAACTATTGTTTTCAAACATTCCTATGACACCTGGTAATGGTTCTGTGGTTTTGTTTTTAATTTGTATTTTGTTTTTCTGCAATAAATATTTGAAATGGATCTGAGGCCGACTTACTACTTTTAGCACTCTTTTTCACCACATTCCCACGTACAGATATTGCAATATCAACTCTTCCTTTCTACCTGTTTCAAACAAGCTCTATTTTTTAATTAAAAAGTTTTTACTAAATGTCTTAACATAGAGGGGGGAATCGAGACGAGGGTCTTGGTGTATGTGCGTGTGTGTGTGTGTGTGTGTGTGTGTGTGTGTGTGTGTGTGTGTGTGTCTGTCTGTGTGTGTGTGTGTAGAACGATTCAGACTAAACTACTGGACCGATCTTTATGAAATTTGACATGAGACTTCCTGGGAATGATATTCCAGGACGTTTTTTTTTTGGTTTTTTTTTTATAAACGTCTTTTTTGTACAAGTTGAGGCTGCACTGTCACACCCTCATTTTTCAATAAAATTGATTGAAATTTTGGCCAAGCAATCTTCGACGAAGGCCGGACTTCCGTATTGCATTTCAGTTTGGTAAAATTAATTAATGACTTTGGTCATTAAAAATCTGAAAATTGTAAAAAAATAAATAAATTATAAAACGATCCAAATTTACGTTCATCTTATTCTTCATCCTTTTCTGATTCCAAAAACATATAAATATGTTATATTTGGATTAAAAACAAGCTCTGAAAATTAAAAATATAAAAATTATGATCAAAATTAAATTTCCGAAATCGTTTTAAAAACTATTTCATCTTATTCCTTGTCGGTTCCTGATTCCAAAAACATATAGATATGATATGTTTGGATTAAAAACACGCTCAGAAAGTTAAAACGAAGAGAGGTACAGTAAAGCGTGCTATGAAGCACAGCGCAACCGTTACCGCCCCAAACAGGCTCGTCACTTTCACTGCCTTTTGCACTAGCGGCGGACTACGTTCAGTTTCATTCTGTGAGTTCCACAGCTTGACTAAATGTAGTAATTTCGCCTTACGCGACTTGTTTTTTCTTGTGGCTGTTTGATCAATTCATAGCAAGCATTGACTGAAATAAACAATTTATATATCCAGCACAACATGCAATTCATTGACTTTTGACCCTAACCTTTTAACACTTCCCAAAATAAATCTTTGGTGGACATTGCATCGACGCTGTTCATTTTGAATGAACATTTTTCTTGTAAGTGATTTGATCTCAGACGATCAAGTGGGATTCATTAAGGGTAGAAAAGCTAGTAATATTATCCGATTAATAGATGACGTAATTGAACATATGAATAATGAAAATAAAGCCGGTATTTTATTGGCCCTAGATTATACACGTGCATTTGACTCTATCTCCAAGGAATTCATGCTATGGGCCTTCAGAAAATTCGGATTTGGCGAGAATTTTACGCATTGGGTTAAAGTTCTCACAAATGAGACCGAAAGTAGTATTAACTACCTTGGCTGGATTTCCGAACCATTCCCGATTGAGACAGGAATTCGCCAAGGCTGCCCGTTTTCGCCAATGGCCTTCATTCTCGGACTGGAAATTCTTGCAATAAAGATTAGAAACGATCCAAGCATACACGGACTTCGATTACCTCGCTCCCAGATAGAGACTAACAACTCAATTGATATGATAAAATTAGCAATGTACGCTGACGACATTAGCATGCTATTACAAGGAAAACAAGATCTGGAAAATGCAATGAAGCTTGTCACTGATTTCACGAAAATATCACAACTAAAAATTAATAAAAACAAAACGGAAGCAATGTGGCTAGGATCTCAAAAGGACAGCAGAGAACATCTCTGTGACTTAAAATGGAAAAAACAACTAAAGATTTTAGGTATAATCTTTAAAAATGATGTCACTGCATCAGACATAAATGAGAATTGGTCGGTAAGAATCGAAAAAATAGAAAGAATAATAAGCATATGGTCTAAAAGAAACCTTAGTATCACAGGCAAATTATGTATTGTAAAAAGTTTCTTGATTTCACAATTTGTATACCCAATGCAAGCTTTAAGTGCTCCAGCCACTATCCTACAGAAAGTAAATACAATCTTATTTCGATTTTTATGGAAAAAGAAGTACACAAATACGCGAGCCTTTGAAAAGGTAAAAAGATGTGTAATGTGCAACGTAGGGGAGAATGGAGGTTGTAATATGATAAACATAATAGATATGCAAGCCTCCTTTATGATGACATGGATAACTCAGTTAAAAATAGACACATCTGCCAAATGGAAATTAATACCAACCTACATCTTTAATGAAGTTGGAACAAACCTTTGCTGCCTCAATGCTACTGCCAATCCAAAAACATTTTTAGGACTCGAAAAAGTCAAATCTAAATTCTGGAAATCATGTCTAATTAAATGGCTTGAATTCAGAAATATATACCTGTCCAATACTGAATTCAAATATACCTGTCTCTGGAATAGCAAAGAGATAATGTACAGAAACAGACCTCTGTTCTTCAAGAGATGGACAAATGCATACATAAATTACGTCCAAGATATATGGACAGACGAGGGATTATTACCACTTGCACGTATTGCAGAAAAAATCGGGGACTACCCTGCTCTGCTGTTTGATTATAATGCAATGCGAACCGCGCTCATTGCGCAATCAATGCGAGCTGACAATAACCAAACTCAAGAAGCGACTGTCTCTCTAGAACCTCAATCTCTTTAAAACTGGACTCCCAAAAAATTTAGATCACTACTTACCAAACAAAAAGCAAATACTCCTTGCTCAATACATTTTTGGATGAATAAATATAACTATAAAATAGAAGGAAATAATTGGATGATAGCAAACAAGTGCACCAAGGAAGAGCGACTAAGGCTACTTCACTGGAAGATATTGCATAATATCTACCCCACTAATATCTTACTACACAAAATGAAAAAACGTGAAAACAATCGCTGTAGTCTGTGTGGAGATATTGATTTCATTGAACATTTTTTCTTTAAATGTCCAAGAATATCACTTTTTTGGAAGAACGTAGAAAAGCAAATTTATATAAAAACAGGTTCACAGATAAAATTAAAAGAAACTGACGTTTTATTTGGTTTCCAACCGAACAAGCAACAGGACCAAACTATAAGAAATATTAACTTTATTCTGCTTGTTGCAAACATGTCAATAAGTATATACAAATACGGAGAAGGCTTTGACCCAAATTGTATATTTGAAAGAGAGCTCTCCATTCGGCTTTTTGACTGAGAAACCCAGTACTATCATGCTATTGTAAATGACTCGTTGCAAATGTCAATGTATTAACTAAGGTGAACCAATGATGAAAACAATTATGACGAACAGCAAAATATATCATTATTATTAATTCATTTAAACACAAGCATGGTAATAGAGAGAGAGAGAGTGAGGAAGGGAGAGTGAGGGAGGGAGAGAGAGAGAGGGAGAGGGAGAGAGAGAGAGAGGGAGAGAGAGAGAGATTGAGAGAGGAAGAGAGAGAGAGAGGGGGCAAGGGGAGGGTGCGAGAGAGAGAGAGAGGTAGAGAAAGAGCGGAGGGAGGGGTGGGAGAGAGTGAGCGAGAAAGAGAGATTTTCGAAGATTGTCCATGTTAAACGAAAGAATGATATTATTGCTATTTATAACCCTATCTGTTTATGTTTAAACTGTTCAGCATAGCTCACAGTATCAGAGAGAGAGAGAGAGAATGGTAGGGTTTATGTTTAAACTGTTCAGCATCGCTCACAGTATCAGAGAGAGAGAGAGAGAGAGAGTGGCAGGGAGGGTGAGAGAGACAGAGAAGGGGAGAGGGGGAGAGAGAGAGAGAGAGAGGACGATTAAAGATAGAGAGAGGGAGAGAGGGGAGGGGAGGGAGAGAGAGGATGGGGAGAGAGGATAGAGAAAGAGAGAAAGTGTGCAAATGCCAGTTGACGGAGAGAATTATAGCTAAATTATAATTGATTGAAAATATTGTACATTTTCGAAGATTGTCCATGTTAAACGAAAGAATGATATTATTATTATTTATAACCCATTCTGTTTACGTTTAAACTGTTCAGCTTCGCTCACAGTATCATACTCGTAGCGAGTCATATTGTAACTGAGGTTCAAAAAAAAAGAAGAAAAAAAAAAAAAAAAAAAAAAAAAAAAAACCCCAACATACAATACACGCACAGGCAAAGATAACGACCAAACATACAATACACGCACAGGCAAAGATAACGACCAAACATACAATACACGCACAGGCAAAGATAACGACCAAACATACAATACACGCACAGGCAAAGATAACGACCAAACATACAATACACGCACAGGCAAAGATAACGACCAAACATACAATACACGCACAGGCAAAGATAACGACCAAACATACAATACACGCACAGGCAAAGATAACGACCAAACATACAATACACGCACAGGCAAAGATAACGACCAAACATACAATACACGCACAGGCAAAGAAAACGACCAAACATACAATACACGCACAGGCAAAGATAACGACCAAACATAAACAAACATACTATGACCAATCATAACCAACATACTATACGCGCGCAGGCAAAGAGAACAATCAGCACATGTAATAATTACTGACAACTAGTGATGCAGGCATACAACGATGACAATCCAATACACAGCCTAGGCACAAGAACCACATAAGGCTACTGTATAAAAACGTGTCAACAATACTATTTACACACACACAAACAGTGCTGACACAAAGCGCAGAAAATATATATACACGTTATTTTAGGCACTAGGTAGGGGGTGAGGTGGGGCGGGATGGGGTGGGTGGGGAACAGAGGGACAAGAGGAGGGGGTGGGTTTGAGGGGTATAGTGAACAGAAGGACAAGAGGAGGGGGCGGGTTTGAGGGGTATAGTGAACAGAGGGACAAGAGGACGGGGGTGGGTTTGAGGGGTATAGTGAACAGAGGGACAAGAGGACGGGGGTGGGTTTGAGGGGTATAGTGAACAGAGGGACAAGAGGACGGGGGTGGGTTTGAGGGGTATAGTGAACAGAGGGACAAGAGGACGGGGTGGGTTTGAGGGGTATAGTGAACAGAGGGACAAGAGGACGGGTGTGGGTTTGAGGGGTATAGTGAACAGAGGGACAAGAGGACGGGGGTGGGTTTGAGGGGTATAGTGAACAGAGGGACAAGAGGACGGGGGTGGGTTTGAGGGGTATAGTGAACAGAGGGACAAGAGGACGGGGGTGGGTTTGAGGGGTATAGTGAACAGAGGGACAAGAGGACGGGGGTGGGTTTGAGGGGTATAGAGAACAGAGGGACAAGAGGACGGGGGTTGGTTTGAGGGGTATAGTGAACAGAGGGACAAGAGGACGGGGGTGGGTTTGAGGGGTATAGTGAACAGAGGTACAAGAGGAGGGTGTGGGTTTGAGGGGTATAGTGAACAGAGGGACAAGAGGACGGGTGTGGGTTTGAGGGGTATAGTGAACAGAGGGACAAGAGGACGGGGGTGGGTTTGAGGGGTATAGTGAACAGAGGGACAAGAGGACGGGGGTGGGTTTGAGGGGTATAGTGAACAAAGGGACAAGAGGACGGGGGTGGGTTTGAGGGGTATAGTGAACAGAGGGACAAGAGGACGGGGGTGGGTTTGAGGGGTATAGTGAACAGAGGGACAAGAGGACGGGGGTGGGTTTGAGGGGTATAGTGAACAAAGGGACAAGAGGACGGGGGTGGGTTTGAGGGGTATAGTGAACAGAGGGACAAGAGGACGGGAGTGGGTTTGAGGGGTATAGTGAACAGAGGGACAAGAGGACGGGTGTGGGTTTGAGGGGTATAGTGAACAGAGGGACAAGAGGACGGGAGTGGGTTTGAGGGGTATAGTGAACAGAGGGACAAGAGGACGGGGGTGGGTTTGAGGGGTATAGTGAACAGAGGGACAAGAGGACGGGGGTGGGTTTGAGGGGTATAGTGAACAGAGGGACAAGAGGACGGGGGTGGGTTTGAGGGGTATAATGAACAGAGGGACAAGAGGACGGGGGTGGGTTTGAGGGGTATAGTGAACAAAGGGACAAGAGGACGGGGGTGGGTTTGAGGGGTATAGTGAACAGAGGGACAAGAGGACGGGAGTGGGTTTGAGGGGTATAGTGAACAGAGGGACAAGAGGACGGGTGTGGGTTTGAGGGGTATAGTGAACAGAGGGACAAGAGGACGGGAGTGGGTTTGAGGGGTATAGTGAACAGAGGGACAAGAGGACGGGTGTGGGTTTGAGGGGTATAGTGAACAGAGGGACAAGAGGACGGGTGTGGGTTTGAGGGGTATAGTGAACAGAGGGACAAGAGGACGGGAGTGGGTTTGAGGGGTATAATGAACAGAGGGACAAGAGGACGGGTGTGGGTTTGAGGGGTATAGTGAACAGAGGGACAAGAGGACGGGGGTGGGTTTGAGGGGTATAGTGAACAGAGGGACAAGAGGACGGGAGTGGGTTTGAGGGGTATAGTGAACAGAGGGACAAGAGGACGGGTGTGGGTTTGAGGGGCATAGTGAACAGAGGGACAAGAGGACGGGAGTGGGTTTGAGGGGTATAGTGAACAGAGGGACAAGAGGACGGGTGTGGGTTTGAGGGGTATAGTGAACAGAGGGACAAGAGGACGGGGGTGGGTTTGAGGGGTATAGTGAACAGAAGGACAAGAGGACGGGGGTGGGTTTGAGGGGTATAGTGAACAGAGGGACAAGAGGACGGGGTGGGTTTGAGGGGTATAGTGAACAGAGGGACAAGAGGACGGGGGTGGGTTTGAGGGGTATAGTGAACAGAGGGACAAGAGGACGGGGGTGGGTTTGAGGGGTATAGTGAACAGAGGGACAAGAGGACGGGGGTGGGTTTGAGGGGTATAGTGAACAGAGGGACAAGAGGACGGGTGTGGGTTTGAGGGGTATAGTGAACAGAAGGACAAGAGGAGGGGGCGGGTTTGAGGGGTATGGTGAACAGAGGGACAAGAGGACGGGGGTGGGTTTGAGGGGTATAGTGAACAGAAGGACAAGAGGAGGGTGTGGGTTTGAGGTGTATAGTGAACAGAGGGACAAGAGGACGGGGGTGGGTTTGAGGGGTATAGTGAACAGAGGGACAAGAGGACGGGGGTGGGTTTGAGGGGTATAGTGAACAGAGGGACAAGAGGAGGAGGTGGGTTTGAGGGGTATAGTGAACAAAGGCACAAGAGGACGGGGGTGGGTTTGAGGGGTATAGTGAACAGAAGGACAAGAGGACGGGGGTGGGTTTGAGGGGTATGGTGAACAGAGGGACAAGAGGACGGGGGTGGGTTTGAGGGGTATAGTGAACAGAGGGACAAGAGGACGGGGGTGGGTTTGAGGGGTATAGAGAACAGAAGGACAAGAGGAGGGTGTGGGTTTGAGGTGTATAGTGAACAGAGGGACAAGAGGACGGGGGTGGGTTTGAGGGGTATAGTAACAGAGGGACAAGAGGACGGGTGGGGGTTTGAGGGGTATAGTAACAGAGGGACAAGAGGACGGGTGTGGGTTTGAGGGGTATAGTAACAGAGGGACAAGAGGACGGGTGTGGGTTTGAGGGGTATAGTAACAGAGGGACAAGAGGACGGGTGTGGGTTTGAGGGGTATAGTAACAGAGGGACAAGAGGACGGGTGTGGGTTTGAGGGGTATAGTAACAGAGGGACAAGAGGACGGGTGTGGGTTTGAGGGGTATAGTAACAGAGGGACAAGAGGACGGGTGTGGGTTTGAGGGGTATGGTGAACAGAGGGACAAGAGGACGGGGGTGAGTTTGAAAGGTATAGTGAACAGAGGGACAACCGGAGGGGGTGGGTTTGAGGGGTATAGTGAACAGAAGGACAAGAGGACGGGGTGGGTTTGAGGGGTATAGTGAACAGAGGGACAAGAGGACGGGTGTGGGTTTGAGGGGTATGGTGAACAGAGGGACAAGAGGAGGGGGTGGGTTTGAGGGGTATAGTGAACAGAGGGACAAGAGGAGGGTGTGGGTTTGAGGGGTATAGTGAACAGAGGGACAAGAGGACGGGGGTGGGTTTGAGGGGTATAGTGAGCAGAGGGACAAGAGGACGGGGGTGGGTTTGAGGGGTATAGTGAACAGAGGGACAAGAGGAGGGGGTGGGTTTGAGGGGTATAGTGAACAAAGGCACAAGAGGACGGGGGTGGGTTTGAGGGGTATAGTGAACAGAAGGACAAGAGGACGGGGGTGGGTTTGAGGGGTATAGTGAACAGAAGGACAAGAGGAGGGGGCGGGTTTGAGAGGTATGGTGAACAGAGGGACAAGAGGACGGGGGTGGGTTTGAGGGGTATAGAGAACAGAAGGACAAGAGGAGGGTGTGGGTTTGAGGTGTATAGTGAACAGAGGGACAAGAGGACGGGGGTGGGTTTGAGGGGTATAGTAACAGAGGGACAAGAGGACGGGGGTGGGTTTGAGGGGTATAGTGAACAGAGGGACAAGAGGAGGGGGTGGGTTTGAGGGGTATAGTGAACAAAGGCACAAGAGGACGGGGGTGGGTTTGAGGGGTATAGTAACAGAGGGACAAGAGGACGGGGGTGGGTTTGAGGGGTATAGTAACAGAGGGACAAGAGGACGGGGGTGGGTTTGAGGGGTATAGTGAACAGAGGGACAAGAGGACGGGGGTGGGTTTGAGGGGTATAGTGAACAGAGGGACAAGAGGACGGGGGTGGGTTTGAGGGGTATAGTGAACAGAGGGACAAGAGGACGGGGGTGGGTTTGAGGGGTATAGTAACAGAGGGACAAGAGGACGGGTGTGGGTTTGAGGGGTATAGTGAACAGAGGGACAAGAGGACGGGGGTGGGTTTGAGGGGTATAGTGAACAGAGGGACAAGAGGAGTGGGTGGGTTTGAGGGGTATAGTGAACAGAGGGACAAGAGGACGGGGGTAGGTTTGAGGGGTATAGTGAGCAGAGGGACAAGAGGACTGGGGTGGGTTTGAGGGGTATAGTGAACAGAGGGACAAGAGGAGGGGGTGGGTTTGAGGGGTATAGTGAACAGAGGGACAAGAGGAGGGGGTGGGTTTGAGGTGTATAGTAACAGAGGGACAAGAGGACGGGGTGGGTTTGAGGGGTATAGTAACAGAGGGACAAGAGGACGGGGGTGGGTTTGAGGGGTATAGTGAACAGAGGGACAAGAGGACGGGGGTGGGTTTGAGGGGTATAGTAACAGAGGGACAAGAGGACGGGGGTGGGTTTGAGGGGTATAGTGAACAGAGGGACAAGAGGACGGGGGTGGGTTTGAGGGGTATAGTAACAGAGGGACAAGAGGACGGGGGTGGGTTTGAGGTGTATAGTGAACAGAGGGACAAGAGGACGGGGGTGGGTTTGAGGGGTATAGTGAACAGAGGGACAAGAGGAGGGGGTGGGTTTGAGGGGTATAGTGAACAGAGGGACAAGAGAACGGGTGTGGGTTTGAGGGGTATAGTGAACAGAGGGACAAGAGGACGGGTGTGGGTTTGAGGGGTATAGTGAACAGAGGGACAAGAGGACGGGGGTGGGTTTGAGGGGTATAGTGAACAGAGGTACAAGAGGACGGGAGTGGGTTTGAGGGGTATAGTGAACAGAGGGACAAGAGGACGGGGGTGGGTTTGAGGGGTATAGTAACAGAGGGACAAGAGGACGGGGGTGGGTTTGAGGGGTATAGTAACAGAGGGACAAGAGGACGGGGTGGGTTTGAGGGGTATAGTAACAGAGGGACAAGAGGACGGGGGTGGGTTTGAGGGGTATAGTGAACAGAGGGACAAGAGGAGGGGGTGGGTTTGAGGGGTATAGTGAACAGAGGGACAAGAGGACGGGGGTGGGTTTGAGGGGTATGGTGAACAGAGGGACAAGAGGACGGGGGTGGGTTTGAGGGGTATAGTGAACAGAGCGACAACAGGAGGGTGTGGGTTTGAGGGGTATAGTAACAGAGGGACAAGAGGACGGGGGTGGGTTTGAGGGGTATAGTGAACAGAGGGACAAGAGGACGGGGGTGGGTTTGAGGGGTATAGTGAACAGAGGGACAAGAGGACGGGGGTGGGTTTGAGGGGTATAGTGAACAGAGGGACAAGAGGACGGGGGTGGGTTTGAGGGGTATAGTAAACAGAGGGACAAGAGGACGGGGGTGGGTTTGAGGGGTATAGTGAACAGAGGGACAAGAGGAGGGGGTGGGTTTGAGGGGTATAGTGAACAGAGGGACAAGAGGAGGGGGTGGGTTTGAGGGGTATAGTAACAGAGGGACAAGAGGACGGGGGTGGGTTTGAGGGGTATAGTGAACAGAGGGACAAGAGGACGGGGGTGGGTTTGAGGGGTATAGTGAACAGAGGGACAAGAGGAGGGGGTGGGTTTGAGGGGTATAGTGAACAGAGGGACAAGAGGAGGGGGGAACTGTCAAGCTGAGCCTTTGCTTTGCTAACGCCAATCTTTCTTTTTACATTTAGTCAAGTTTTGACTAAATGTTTTAACATAGAGGGGGAATCGAGACGAGGGTCGTGGTGTATGTGTGTGTGTGTGTGTGTGTGTGTGTGTGTGTGTGTGTGTGTGTGTGTGTGTGTGTGTGTGTGTGTGTGTGTGTGTGTGTGTGTGTGTGTGTGTGTGTGTGTGTGTCTGTGTCTGTGTCTGTGCGTGTGTGTGTGTAGAGAGCGATTCAGAGTAAACTACTGGACCGATCTTTGTGAAATTTTACATGAGAGTGCCTGGGTATTATATCCCCAGACGTGTTTTTAATTTTTTTCGATAAATGTCTTTCATGACGTCATATCCGGCTTTTTGTAAAAGTTGAGGCGGCACTGTCACACCTTCATTTTTCAATCAAATTGATTGAAATTTTGGCCAAACAATTTTCGACAAAGGCCGGACTTCGGTACTGCATTAGAGCATGCAGGCTTAAAAATTAATTAATGACTTTGGTCATTAAAAATCTGAAAATTGTAATTAAAATTATTTTTTTATAAAACGATCCAAAATTACTTGTATTTTATTCTTCATCATGTTCTGATTCCAAAAACATATAAGTATGTTATATTCCGATTAAAAACAAGCTCTGAAAATTAAAAATATAAAATTTATGATTAAAATTAAATTTCCGAAATCGTTTTAAAAATAATTTCATCTTATTCCTTGTCGGTTCCTGATTCCAAAAACATATCGATATGATATGTTTGGATTAAAAACACGCTCAGAAAGTTCAAACGAAGAGAGGTACAGTAAAGCGTGCTATGTAGCACAGCGCAACCGCTACCGTGCTAAACATGTACAGGCTCGTCACTGTCACTGCCTTTTGCACAAGCGGCGGACTACGGTCATTGTGAAAAAATGCAGTCTGTTCAGTTTCATTTTGTGAGTTCCACAGCTTGACTAAATGTAGTAATTTCGCCTTACGCGACTTGTTATTTTTTTCCAGAACGTTACGATATAATCTCAATGCCTAAAAAATTGACATCGAAAAGTATTATGTCTTTTGTCAATCGCGATTTTAGGTACAGGAACATTATGCAATGGCAAGACAGCACCGTAGCATACTACTTAGATTTCATTAAGGATATCACCCGTCTTCAGTGCGGACATATGACTGTAGAAGGTGATTTTGGGGGAAAAAAGGTAGGACTTGTCAGGTTGGGGTCCTGCTACATAGTCCTCAACATGTGGAGCTACACCTTGTGCCAAAAGCCAATGGCTGAAAGTGGACAGACGATGACCACAACCGTCAGGCCACCTCTGCCACAGTTCACTGAGGTGGCCCGGACAACTCTTCAAAACCGAACTGATTCAGATTCGTTTGTAGTTTGTCCTCGAGGCCATCTTGTGCACAGTTTTCTGGCCTGCGACCCGTCGAGCGCCTGTTTTGCAGCAGACAACATTGGCTTCAGTAGCCGCAGAGAATCCTGGGCTCTCCCGTCGTACAGTTCGTGCGATGTGAATATGACGTCACTTCCGCCGTCGTTCACGTGCGCAAATGGCGCGGACCACGTGCCCTACACGTTTGTGTGTGACCACCGTCAGGACTGCCTGGACAACAGCGACGAGGACTTCTGTGTTTACCCTCCGTGTAATGTCACCTGGCAGTTCCAGTGTAGGAGTCATCAGGTAGTCATACATTATTTGCATATTTGATAATGTTAAATATCAGCGTTGTAACTTCCGAGCTTACAATCTAGTGGCATCATTGACCTTTTGGGGGATATAATTCACTTGTTTTATTACTTCAACCAGATTGTTGTTGTTGTGCGAGAACGCGATGGCGGTCGAGGTGAACACTGAACTGATGGTTGTCTTGATCACAGGAGCTTGAATCAAAGCGTAGGGGGCCCTTGACAATATAAGTTTAGATGGATGTCTCATTATGATTGTTTTTCTTCTATACAACCCGTCATAAAAAAAAAACTAGGCAGATGCCTTGATTTTGCAAATTTGATTTTTGGGGGGTGTCTGTGTTGTATGTTCCACTGTATAGACACCACCTCATGTAAACCCAATCTGTTTTTCTGAATAAGGTAGGGGAATGAATGGCCCTTTCAGTCATATAATTGGTTTTACAATCAACGGCCTCATCAAAAAGATCTGCCCTCAAACGCATCTGCCTAGTTTTTTTAATGAAGGGTAGCATAGTCTGACGTTCTCAAAACCATCCCCATTTTTGCTATCAGAACGGCCAGAGCACAGCGAGAGAAAGATTTATATTTTATATATAACAAAATCAAGGAAAAGAAAAGCCAAACAAAGAATTTCAAGTGGCAGCCCATATATATATGACTGGCCGGCAACCGAAAGAGTGGACAATGTTTCTTGGGGTGATGTTGGTTTCTGTCTGTCCACACATTCCGTTTTCCTTAAGTGGGTGGACCGACTGGGACTGGGAGAGTGTGGACTCGCTGGGGGAGTTGTCATCGGATAGGGCGGTAAAGGAGTTAGTGGTGGGGACAGCATACATGAGAGGAGGGGAGGGAGGAATAGCGCTCGCAACATAGCGAGGAGGGGGAGGGCTTTGTTGCACACAGTTCTCTGTTGCAGAGAGTTGGCAAGGGGGAAGTGTGGTCCGGGTGGCATTGTCATTGGCAGCAGTTACAGTTTGTACTGCTTGAGAGAAGCTCTTATTTGATTTAACCTCACGGCGCGCTTCCTGCAACTGGCATTTTATGCTAACATTTTCTTTTTCGAGACAGGTCACTTTGTTTCTTAGGACTGACAGTTCTTCTGTCTGTTTCTAGAATTTCTCTGAAAAGTTTCTCACCAGAGTGTTTTTCCTTTGCATCTTAGCGTCTTAGATTTGACTTGTTTCAGCTTTACCATCCGACAGCTGTTTTGTGGCAGTTACAGAGGGAAAGAGAGAGCAACAGAGAGAGAGAGAGAGAGAGAGAGAGAGAGAGAGAGAGAGATACAAAGACACAGAGACAATGACAGAGAGAGAGAGAGAGAGGGAGAGAGAGAGAGAGAGAGAGAGAGAGAGAGAGAGAGAGAGAGAGAGAGAGTGTGAGGGAGAGATAGACACAGAGGGAGAGAATAAGCCATCTCTTGGTTGCATTGCGTCCGATGCAGACATCAAACGAGTTCATTATGTTCTGTGTCTAACAGTGCGTTCCGGTGACGGGGAAGTGTGACGGCAATGCGGACTGCCACGACAAGACGGACGAAGACCGTTGCGAGACAGGGAACATAAGGATCTTACGCAAACCTGCCATAATGCCTCCAGCCCTCGTTACCATCGATAGCAGTGGCTCCCTCATGGTGAGGATGATATTCAGCACGGTAACCAGCTGTCCACAAACATACTTCAAGTGTCCGAGCATCGGGTACTGCGTCCCTGTGTTTCTGCGCTGCAACGGGGTCAACGATTGTCCAGAGAAAGAAGACGAAGAAGACTGCGGCGCGAAGAGCAGTGAATGTCCAGGGTACTACCGCTGTCGTGGCGTTCTGGACACCTGTCTCCACCCTGACCACGTGTGTGACGGCTGGCCCCAATGTCCGCAGCTGGACGACGAAATGTTCTGTAACTCTACGTGTCCTGCGGAGTGTGTCTGCCTCGGTCGTTCTTTTGTTTGTCGGCAAAGTTTTGAGGCTCACAGCTATCCCGAGGTACGCTTTCTGGATGCAGAAGCAAGCGGGATGAAGCCTGCTTGCCTGACAGCGAATGTTCTTTTGATCCATCTCAGCCTGGCAAACTGTGATCTGACTGACTTTGGAAATGTTACCCTTCAAAACCTTCGCAGTCTGGATCTCAACGGCAACAGGATTAGAGCCGTCTCAGATGTTCACTTGGTAGGCCTGTCCAAACTTGAGACTTTGTTTCTGTCTGCAAATCCTTTGACCTCTTTGTTTGCTTCTCAGCCTAAACACGGTCTGTCTGCTTCCAAGCTAACTAGGCTGGACTTTTCAAATGTAGAAATTCACAGCTTTGATCTTCGTGTACTCTCTCAATTTCCAAACCTTCAGACACTGAACTTGTCAGGCTGTGGCATTAACAGCATGACTAACCCCGCTCGTGTTAACCTCGTATCAAAACTGCGTGTGTTGGATGTTCGTGGATGCCCCCTTTACCTCTTCCCGGCTGGAATGCTGAAACCTCTGAACAGACTGCGCACAGTACGTTCAGACAATTACAAGCTGTGCTGTCGAGCGAATCTTCCTGACAGGTTCCTGTCGAACAGAGAGTGTGAGGCTCCTCAGGACAAGATCGCGTCGTGTGAAGACCTCTTCAAGTCAAACGTGCATCGCGTGTCGTGGTACACATCAACTTCGATGTCTTTGGTAGGCAATATTGCAGCGCTAGCAACACGTATAATATTGAACAGGACTTCTAGGCAATCAAGAGAGGGTCGTTCAGGACAGCAGTCGGTGAACTTGTTTGTCAGCAGCCTGTTTGTGTGTGGCTGTGTCCACGCTGTATACATGGCGGTCATCAGCATAGCAGATGCAGTGTTTCAAGGGAGTTACGTGCTGAAAGACACAACGTGGAGAGGCAGTGCCCTGTGTACATCTGCCGGCTTGCTGTGGCTTCTGTCTTCAGAATTATCCCTGTTGCTGGTGTGTCTCATCACCATAGATCGCGTCCTTGTTCTCTGGTGTCCATATACATCTTGGCATTTCTCAGCCAAGTCGGCCAAGGTAGCAGTCGTCATAACATGGGTTGGAAGTACTGCGGCCGCCCTGCTGCCCTTGTCGTCTGACTTGAAATGGTTTCAGCAAACGCCTCTGTGCTCACCCTTACTGCTCAGCGTTGAAGAAAGCCGTGGCGAAGCTTTCGTTTTCGGGATGTTCAGCGTGTTCAACGTAGCTCTCTCCTGGGTGGTTGTGCTCGGGCAGATGTTGATTTATGTCCATCTTCGCAGACACGCTCTTGCGTTTGTCCACGCTCCCGGCAAAACCAAGGAGCTCAGCACCTCCCGTCGTGTGATGATGTTAGTGGTGTGTGACGTCATTCTGTGGCTGGTCATTGGCCACGGGAGCCATCTTGCTGCCTCTGGGATGTATATGTCGGACGATGTTGTGGCTGCAGTGCAGGTGATGGTGATGCCGCTCAACTGGACATTGAAACCGCTGCTTCACGTCCTTGGGACGTTGCTCGAACGACGCCGCACAGAAAGGGAAGAGCGAATGCTCAAGATCTTAATGGCAAAAAGTCAGAGATGAAGATTTCTTACGAATGGAAAATGTTGTTGTTGGGTTTTTTTCCTTCTTTTTACATTTAGTCAAGTTTTGACTAAATGTTTTAACATAAAGGGGGAATCGAAACGAGGGTCGTGGTGTATGTGTGTGTGTGCGTGCGTGCGTGTGTGTAGAGCGATTCAAACTACTGGACCGATCTTTATGAAACTTTACATGAGAGTTCCTGGGAATGATATCCCCAGATGTTTTTTTCTTTTTACATTTAGTCAAGTTTTGACTAAATGTTTTAACATAGAGGGGGGAATCGAGACGAGGGTCGTGGTGTATGTGCGTGCGTCTGTGTGTGTGTGTGTGTAGAGCGATTCAGACTAAACTACTGGACCGATCTTTATGAAATTTGACATGAGAGTTCCTGGGTTTGATATCCCCATATGTTTTTTTCATTTTTTGGATAAATGTCTTTGATGACGTCATATCCGGCTTTTCGTGAAAGTTGAGGCGGCACTGTCCCGCCCTCATTTTTCAACCAAATTGGTTGAAATTTTGGTCAAGTAATCTTCGACGAAGCCCAGACTTCAGTATTGCATTTCAGCTTGGTGGCTTAAAAATTAATTAATGACTTTGGTCATTAAAACTCTGAAAATTGTAAAAAAAAATATGTTTTTTACGTTAAAATTTACGTTCATCTTATTCTCCATCATTTGCTGATTCCAAAAACATATAAATATGTTATATTTGGATTAAAAACAAGCTCTGAAAATTAAATATATAAAAATTATTATCAAAATTAATTTGTCGAAATCAATTTAAAAACACTTTCACCTTATGCCTTGTCGGTTCCTGATTCCAAAAACATATAGATATGATATGTTTGGATTAAAAACACGCTCAGAAAGTTAAAACGAAGAGAGGTACAGAAAAGCGTGCTATCATTCTCAGCGCAACTACTACCCCGCTCATCTTGTCAATTTCACTGCCTTTGTCGTGAGCAGTGGACTGACGATGCTACGAGTATACGGTCTTGCTGCGTTGCATTGCGTTCAGTTTCATTCTGTGAGTTCGACAGCTACTTGACTAAATGTTGTATTTTCGCCTTACGCGACTTGTTTTTTTTATAAATGTCTTTGATGACGTCATATCCGGCTTTTCGTGAAAGTTGAGGCGGCACTGTCACGCTCTCATTTTTCAACCAAATTGGTTGAAATTTTGGTCAAGTATTTTTCGACGAAGCCCGGACTTCAGTATTGCATTTCAGCTTGGTGGCTTAAAAATTAATTAATGACTTTGGTCATTAAAAATCTGAAAAATGTAAAAAAAAAATTGTTTTTTTATAAAACGATCCAAATTTACGTTCATCTTATTTTCCATCATTTGCTGATTCCAAAAACATGTACATATGTTATATTTGGATTAAAAACAAGCTCTGAAAATTAAATATATAAAAATTATTATCAAAATTAAATTTTCGAAATCAATTTAAAAACACTTTCATCGTATTCCTTGTTGGTTCCTGATTCCAAAAACATATAGATATGATATGTTTGGATTAAAAACACGCTCAGAAAGTTAAAACGAAGAGAGGTACAGAGAAGCGTGCTATCCTTCTCAGCGCAAGTACTACCCCGCTCTTCTTGTCAATTTCACTGCCTTTGCCGTGCGCGGTGGACTGACGATGCTACGAGTATACGGTCTTGCTGCGTTGCATTGCGTTCAGTTTTATTCTGTGAGTTCGACAGCTACTTGACTAAATGTTGTATTTTCGCCTTACGCGACTTGTTTAATGTTAAAGATACCTTTCTTTCTGCAAGAATCATCTGGTAAATTATCAGTATCTATCCAGTTGTTGTTTTTGTGGTGGTTTTTTTTTTTAACAGAAATAGGAACATTTCTTTACTTTGCCATACACTATTGGTTCTTGACATGTGGCTGCTTTCAATCTACTTGAATGTTTGGCTAAATGTATTTTGTAACTCACAATTTTGTCAATCTGCAAAATTATTATTCTGTTCAAAATTATGGAGTATTGTGGCGCCAAGGATGTTGATGTTCTTGTTGTCGGCGGTGTGCATGTTCATTGTCACGGGGACAAGGTCAGATGCGGTAAGGCCAAGGCGATAGAGGACTACGATGCCGGCGAGGCAGCTTTGGCACCCTGTGTCTGCCATGGCAGGTTGGCTGATGGACTTTGATGGGGTGTTGAGTGTGAACCCGAGAGCTTTGTAGCCCTTGTGTGAGGCCTGGATTGTGAGGTTGATGAACGGTTGAGGTTGCGAACCTTTTCTTATCCATGTTTGCGACAGATTGTCGAATAAATGATGATCAATGGAGGTGGTTTTCCTGTTTTGTCTGCGAGAGGACGACATCACAGTGCACACGGCGTCGAAAATGGCTGCATCGCCGTCTTCTGGGGCAGGTGGTGGTCGGCGCCTTGGTCTGTCCTTGCTACAGCACACAGACTCACGGTGGTGATCTCTGTTGTACAGCTGACATCTATGGCCGTATGCTGGGCAGTCGGTCTTGCGGGTTCGGGCCAGGGAGTGTGCACCGTGGCCTGCTTTTCCACAGTACGTGCAGAGTTCTTTCTTGTCGCTTTTTAGGGCGAGGCGTTTACCCTTCTGATAGTTGCTGCTTGCGGCGTCAACCGAAGCTGATGCGGAGTCAGTTGCGTGGGAGTCCAGTAGGCGGGAGGCTGATCGTTTGCCAGCTTCTTTTGCTTCCACGAACTGGAGCGCATCTTCCAGGCTCATATCCTGATTCTCGTGGCTGAGGTGGTCTAACTGGATGTCAGGATCTGCAACGCCGCGGATGAGGGCATCGCGTAGTATGGCGTTGGTGTAGCTGACGTCACGGCCGCAAGCCTCGGAGGGACATTTGGTTGTAAATCTGCATACCCCGGCTTGGCCAGCGAGGCGGGCCCAAAATGCTCGCACCGGTTCGTCGCGGTCCTGTCTCATGTTACTAGGCCAACCGTGTATGTGCGTATGAGTGTGTGTTTGTGTTCATTTTGTGCACATGTGTTAGTGTTACTGTTTGTGTGTGTGTGTGTGTGTGTGTGTGTGTGTGTGTGTGTGTGTTTGTGTGTATTTGTGTGTGTGTGTGTGTGTGTGTGTGTCTGTTTGTATAAGAGAGAAAGAGAGAGAGAGAGAGAGAGAGAGAGAGAGAGAGAGAGAGAGAGAGAGAAAGAGAGAGAGACAAGACAAGACAAGACAAAATCTTTATTATCGAGGGTAATAGATAAGAAAGAATATTGCTTTTTTTACATCCAGCCCTCGCCCTAATATAGGGTCAACAAGAACAGAAAACAATATAATCAAATAACTATCACATCAAACTTATAATACATTATATATATATACAGATATAAATTAAAAAAAAAAATGGTCATGCTGCATTTTAAGTACAATTTCCAATAATAAATATGTCAATTTTCAACATATCTTAATTTAGATCTGCATATTATTATAATTTAGTTTAACATGCACATACATTTTAAATGAATTGTTGAACCATTCAGCACATGTTTAGTTGCATTATGTGCGACATATAATTTTTTTTGAAGCTGTCTGTGTTTGTTTTATGCTTCAGAAAAATAGGCAGTGAGTTCCATAGGACCGCACCTGAATATAGAAGGCTTGATTTGAAAAGGTCAATACGTGGAGTCGGTGTGATGATTTTTAGTCTGTTATAGTTCAAAATAAAATTATCACGTAATGTCTCCGGTGCATATCCTGACATCACTTTATGCATTATAACACCTTTATTATACATTAACCTTTTTTGAAATGGTAATACTTGCAAATTTGTATAATCAGATTCTGAAGGAGTGTGATTTTTTAGCATAATAAGCTTAACTTCTCTTCTGTGAAGACTGGTTAAAGGTTTCAAAACATTAGCACTTGCACATACAGTGGATGCATAATCAATATTTGACAAGATGTGATTGTAAAAAAAAATCTTTCGCGAGTGGAGATGCAAGAAATGTTTTATTTTTGATAACTGATATATTTTTTGGGAAGCAATCTTACAGATGTAATCAATGTGATCATGCCATGATAAATTATTATCAATCTTTACACCAAGGACTTTGTGGTGAGACACTTCTTCCAATACTTGATTTTTAATATAAAGAGGTGGAATGCTCGATAATAGATTTTGTCGTTTCTGTCTTGTGGTTATTAGCATAAATTTTGTTTTAGTATGGTTAAGAGACATGGTTTAACTCTGACCAATTCAGGAGTGCATCAATGCTTTCTTGTAGAGTTTTTGATAAATAATTTATGGAATGGTGACTAGAATGAATAGTAGTGTCATCTGCAAACAACTCACAGTTATTATGTATGTACAGTGGTAAATCATTGACATAAATGGAGAACAATAATGGGCCTAAAACAGATCCCTGTGGGACCCCATATTTCAAAGTACTTTCCTTTGAATATGATGCATTAGTAAATGTAATTTGTTTTCTATTTAAAAGATGTATATGTCGGATGATGTTGTGGCTGCAGCGCAGGTGATGGTGATGCCGCTCAACTGGACATTGAAACCGCTGCTTCACGTCCTTGGGACGTTGCTCGAACGACGCCGCACAGACAGGGAAGAGCGAATGCTCAAGATCTTGATGGCAAAAAGTCAGCTATGAAGATTTCATAAGAATGGAAAATGTTGTTGTTGGTTTTTTTTCCTTCTTTTTACATTTAGTCAAGTTTTGACTAAATGTTTTAACATAGAGGGGGAATCGAAACGAGGGTCGTGGTGTATGTGTGTGTGTGCGTGCGTGCGTGCGTGTGTGTAGAGCGATTCAGACCAAACTACTGGACCGATCTTTATGAAATTTTACATGAGAGTTCCTGGGATTGATATCCCCGAACGTTTTTTTCTTTTTACATTTAGTCAAGTTTTGACTAAATGTTTTAACGTAGAGGGGGGAATCGAGACGAGGGTCGTGGTGTATGTGCGTGCGTGTGTCTGTCTGTGTGTGTGTGTGTGTGTGTGTGTGTGTGTGTGTGTGTGTGTGTGTGTGTGTGTGTGTGTGTGTGTGTGTGTAGAGCGATTCAGACTATTAAAACTACTGGACCGATCTTTATGAAATTTGACATGAGAGTTCCTGGGTATGCTATCCCCGGACGTTTTTTTATATTTTTTTTATAAATGTCTTTGATGACTTCATATCCGGCTTTTCGTGAAAGTTGAGGCGGTACTGTCACGCTCTCATTTTTCAACCCAATTGGTTGAAATTTTGGTCAAGTAATCTTCGACAAAGCCCGGACTTCGGTATTGCATTTCAGCTTGGTGGCTTAAAAATTAATTAATGACTTTGGTCATTAAAACTCTGAAAATTGTACAAACACAAAAAATTATAAAACGATCCAAATTTACGTTTATCTTATTCTCCATCATTGTCTGATTCCAAAAACATATAAACATGTTATATTTGGATTAAAAACAAGCTCTGAAAATTAAAAATATAAAAATTATTATCAAAATTAAATTGTCGAAATCAATTTAAAAACACTTTCATCTTATTCCTTGTCGGTTCCTGATTCCAAAAACATATAGATATGATATGTTTGGATTAAAAACACGCTCAGAAAGTTAAAACGAAGAGTGGTACAGAAAAGCGTGCTATCCTTCTCAGCCTCTCAGTCTACTAGCCTTTCTTTTTAGCTATTTATTATCGTTCTCCCCGGCCGGCTCTATAATCTGGCCGACTCGCTCAGCAGGACCTCTCAGGGCTTGCACACGGGTTGGACCATCTGCATACAGGGCTGGAGGTTGTGCTGTTTGTGTTACAGATCGTGGGTTTTGACTCTGGTCTTGGTGCATGAAGCACATATCTCCTCCACTTTCTCTGTGTATGCCCCTCATTGGCCTCCTTGGCCAATTGGCGTATAGAGCGGGGGTGCAACTCCTTAGCGCCCCTCTCTCAAGCCAGGTGGTTAATCACCTCTATTTCTTTTCGGCTCTGGGCAGCTTGGCCTCTTCTTGGAGGTTCCGGCGTCTCGGCTATCTCAGCTACTTAGGAACAAATTGGCCTCTCTTCTGATGTTCATGGCGCTCTTGCTGGCATGATCAAAGGACCTTGTTTTAAGAGGTTTAGAGGCGTCCCCTTGTTCAACGCGTAGGACTTTGTTATTCTTACTCTGGGCCTCAGCCCTGAAGGGTAGTGAGGCACATGCGTTGTTGGGGTTTTACCGGGGGATGTAGCCTTGGAGCTTATAGTTCCGTTTTTTCACGGGGTTTTCGGCCAGATATCCTTGAATCAGAAACCTGGTTAATCTCCTCTGGTGTTTTATTCCCTCCTCTTGGGAGGATTCTCGCTCCGGGCGTTTTGGATTTTCTAACTGTCTGGTTGGATTTTTTTTTTATAAATCCTTTTTTAATTTGCGCTCAGTCATTTGGAACTAAGAGCTAAAAGCTCATGTTCTTATCTCTTTACGCTGTAGGTGAAATAGTCTTCTCTTTATTGGCTCTCACAAGAGGTGTTGCTACTTTCATAAAACAGTCCTATGAGTGGTGGCTTATTTAACACAAGGGGGGGGGGGGGGGCGTTTCAGTCCTCCCTCTGTTCCTTTAAAGGTGTTCAGGAGTCCAGAGCCTTGGGTTCTTCTCTCGCTGGTGGTGTTCCTCTCGCCTATGCGAAGTTTTGCCAACAGCCCTTTCGAGGTCTGATGACGTGTTTTTTTTTTTTTTTACCTCCTGGACATCTCCTGCTTGCCCTCGTTAGTTTCTGCAGGACAGGTTCTCTCAGGAACATAAGTAAGTTCCCTCCGCCTTTAGGAGCATTCTGCATTTATGAGAATTGGGGTAAGAATATGTAATTTAATGGAACATTTCAATAGTAAATTTTCATTTGATTAATATACTTACCCAATTATCATAGTTAACACCCTCCCATCCATCCCCGCTACTTAATTTCCTCAGGGTTTTTGAAAAGTCTCGAATGATTATTCCGGATGCCGGCGCTCACGTGGTGCGCGGTGGGTGATGGGTAACTAGGCGGTACAGGGCATAGCAACGGCTATGGCGTCTGTTTTTAGCTTGGTTACCACCCTTGCAAGGGCAGGTAATTTGAGTAGTTTTCGACATCTAGCATGTGAGATTGAGGTCAATGCATTTAGGAGAATTGGGTAAGTATATTAATCAAATGAAAATTTACTATTGAAATTTTCCAATAACATGGTGTTAATCACATTACAAGCAAGCTGTAACACAACCAAAACAAGCAGTTTTGCAAATTAAGTCTACGATAACATGATGTTACTTGGCGTTAAACCAAAGCTTTAATGCCATCAAAACTTAGCATTTTTGCATGTTACAGACATGCTGTAACATGGTTTAACATGATGTTTTGACCGTCGCAAAACGCGCTGGAATTCCAGGCAATTTCGCAGCGATAACTTCAACAAAATCCAATCAAAATCTGGCGTTGTCGTGAACACCAAAATGTAATAAACCCATTGAAACTTGAAGTTTTGTTGGGATTTTGAGTAGTTTTGTAAGATACAAAACGCCACTTTTCGCCCAGTGAATGAATTTGATATCAATCAATTGATCAACACATTGGCCGTTCTAGCAGCTATGTGAGTCGTGTCGTTGAATATTACTTATGTTCCTTGTTGGTGAGTGTGAAGCAGAACAAGAAAACTTGACAAAGACCAGAAGTACGAGAACACCTACTTACGAGTATATTTGAAAGACAGACGCTTAATTGTTTTCTTCGTGTATCCATACCAATTAGTCCCCGCCTTTCCTAGCAAACAGACAAACAAACAAACAAACGCATCAAGACTAACACACACTGGTCACTACAGCTACAACAGCAGCTGACCAAACAGACAACACCAACACACACAAACAGGAAGCAAACCAACTAAACCAAACAAGAAAGCTGATTAGCTGAGTATTCTTCTCAAACACGTCGTCCCCAGAGTCTTCCCTTCTGTCGTCGCTGTGCCGCGATGTAGACCATCCACCTCTCCGCCCTCTCCCTCCTCCTGTTCTCACCCCTCACCCCCAGCGCGTGCAGAAAGGGGCGGAGCGCCGAGGTGATTGGCAGGGCCAGCACCACGATGTGCACGTACACACCAGCAAGCAGAGAAGACCCTCGCCACGCCAGCACTGTCAGGAGGCTCAGCGACAGCCAGCACACCACGCTCAGCACACAGGAGGAGAAGACTCGCCTGGCGAGACTGACACGCCGTAGACGGTGGCACGCCTAGTTTTTTCCACCGCAGGAACAACACCCAATTCGTTCCCCCGCAAGACGAACAACATGGTAGGTGTCTCCAAATCAATGCCTTAAAATAGTAGATAACCAGACTTTCTAGTATTGAAGTTTATATCATACTGTTCTGTACTTTATTTTGCATTGGATCAGCTAGTTGTCTTACCATTTACACTCTCGTGTACTACATAAGAGAAGAAATGTCATCAAGACAAGTCAGAAATACTGTCTCCCACGTTAAAAATGTTGAAATAACACAAAGCACGGTCAACAGAAGGGCTTAAATCTTTTTGCTGGTCAAAGTCAAACTACTTGTGGATACTGCTCTTCATTTTTAAGTTTAAGCTTACCTTAGTTTAAACTCACGATCGGTTCAAAGATCAACAGTGAAATTTGACGGGGTAAGATCCCCCGCAGCTTGGTCGATTTGCCTACTACGCCCCACCGCAACACTAGGGTAAGATCCCCCGCCGTTATGTTTATCAGAAAAAATGACATACAGCTATAATTTTTGTGTAAATCCACTAATTATGGATGTGATTGGACTCTGACATCTTCAGATGTACTCCAACATTTGGCACGAGCAATAAGTCACCGATTAACCATTGTTTTAGTGTGTGTGCGTGTGCGTGTGTGTGTGTGTTTGCGCGCGTGCGTGCGTGTATGTGTGTGTGTGTGCGTGCGTGCATGTGTGTGTGTGTGTGTGTGTGTGTGTGTGTGTGTGTGTGTGTGTGTGTGTGTGTGTGTGAAAGAATTGCACATAAATATGTCCACTTTACACAGGAAGCTGTGAGGTTGTTACTTTTTGCTTTGAGTCCAGAGATATACTCTGACAGGCATGCAAGACTTCATATGATGAGGAGAATCGTTTGTACTTGAAGGATTGTGCTTTTTAACAAAGCAGAATTATAAAACAAAAACAAAAAGCACTCAACTCTCTGTCTCTTTTTTTGTTGTTGTGGTCATAAACAAAACAAACCTGATTAACTGCGTGTCATATAAAACTGTCGAGCACACTTATTCTTGAATGTTATGGAAATTAAAAGAAGTTGTTCCTCTGCAAGTGTGTGAATGTAGGCATTATAGTAGCCTATATGTGTTATATGCAGTTTCCATCTTGTTGAGCCCGACGCCTATGCCTG
>NC_090247.1:75430831-75432198 GCF_037325665.1 Littorina saxatilis
GGTTTATCAAGCGTGAGTACGCAAAACGTGTTTGTTCTCTCCTCTGTTGAAGCTGTGAGACATAATCGCCATTACGAGCTAGTCGTGTGACAGAGAGTGTTCTTGCACACTCGACTGCTGCTGTTTCACTCCGGCTAAAGCCGTCGTGAAACATCTACAGTCTCGTGTGCAAGAAAACTCTCTGTCACACGACTAGCTCGTAATAGCGGGTAATGTTATATTATGTATGTGCCAATGTATAGTTATAAACATGTGTCTATATACATGTGTGTGAAAGGTATGTATGTTATATTATGTATGTGCCAATGTATAGTTATAAACATGTGTCTATATACATGTGTGTGAAAGGTATGTATGTTATATTATGTATGTGCCAATGTATAGTTATAAACATGTGTCTATATACATGTGTGTGAAAGGTATGTATGTTATATTATGTATGTGCCAATGTATAGTTATAAACATGTGTCTATATACATGTGTGTGAAAGGTATGTATGTTATATTATGTATGTGCCAATGTATAGTTGTAAACATGTGTCTATATACAAAACAAAAACAAATGGAGTACCGCCGGGGACCCTCCCTTTTAAGACCCCCAATTTAAGACTTCCTTCTATTTAAGACCTTGCTTTTTCCGATGTTCTGTTCATAACCTCTGTAAATGTAACTCCAACCGGCACGGGAGGTCGTGGGTTCGAACCCCGGTCGGGTCATACCTAATACTTTAAAATTGGCAATATAGTGGCTGCTTCATTTTTCATTTTCATTTTCATTTTCATTACTTTATTGTCCCATCGCTGGGAAATTCGGGTCGCTTCCTCCCAGTGGAAAGCTAGCAGCAACGGAGTCGCGCTACCCAGGTGCCTGCGTGTTTAGGTGTATTCAGCCACCTGCACTTATGGCAGAATGACCAAGATCTTTAACGTGCCATTGTGGTGACACGGGGGTGGGAGATGGATACCGTCTCTGGGTCTGCACATAAAGTTGACCCGTGTCCGTCCCGGCCCGGATTCGAACCAGCGACCTCTCGATCACAAGTCCAGTGCTCTACCATCTGAGCTACCCGGGCCCCATGTCTCACCCAGTCACATTATTCTGACACCGGACCAACCAGTCCTAGCACTAAGCCATAATGTCAGACGCCAGGCGGAGCAGCCACTAGATTGCCAATTTTAAAGTCTTAGGTATGACCTGGCCGGGGTTCGAACCCACGACCTCCCGATCACGGGACGGACGCCTTACCACTAGGCCAACCGTTCCGGTCTATGTGCGTATGAGTGTGTTTTGTGTGTACATGATGAGATTTGTGTGAGTCAATGTGTGTGTGTGTGGGTGTGTGTGTGGGTGTGTGTGTGCGTGCGTGCA